>NW_027460280.1:25246802-25249302 GCF_050947875.1 Dermacentor variabilis
TAAAAGGAAGAGGCCCAGACACCGACCAAAATGGTTTAAAATATATATTTATGTTGTGGCGCGCCCCCCCCCCCCCGGGAGCCTTGTTCACGATGAAACAAGCGGCAGAGCTGGCGTCATTTCTTTTTATGTGCGGCTCAGTATGGCTCCGGCCGCTCCGTTCGAAAAGAGCCGTAGTAATCGTCGGCATTTGCGCGCAGAGATGAATTTCTCAACTGTGTTGTAAATGAATGTCTGTTCGACAAGCTATGTGTTTGTGTTGATCGGAACGCCAAGTGCAATTTTCTGGTTTTGCGAATGAGCGTTTCTATAAGTGGTGTGGTTTCCATCTTGCTGAGGTTAGCTTATGGAATGTGGTACCGAAGCGGAGACACGAGTACAGCACATCTCTGAGTTGCAGCATGTCCTCTTCGTGCAGACCTCTGTGCCGTTTAGATATGCAGCGCATCAATCTTAGTACTTACTACGCCTATCTTAGGATGTGTGGTGGCTGCGTCCCTCCATCAATTTGGATGCGGGAGCCTAGAATTTTGAGTTGCGTTGGTTGTGGTATTGTGGTTCCAGCGCTATGTATAAATATGGGCGTGGGTTTCCACCTGTTACTCAGGACCAACAGACACCCGAACTTTTCATATGCGCTTGTTGCGCCAAAGATGTAAAGGCCTTTGAACTCAACTGAGACACTCACTTTTTTATTGCGAAAGCAATACTGCTCGCACTTTTGGCCCATCGGTGGTCGTGGCGCCTCCTTACACAGCTGCGCGTCACGTGACCACGTGACGTCACGCCAGACCGAGAGACGGGGCCCCAGCTCGCGGCATCGATGGTGGAGGCGAAGCCTTGCGCGCCGCTGCTGCGGCGCTACCGAGAGAGGGCGCTCGCTAGTGTGACGTCACGCTAGGAGGATAAATGGGGCTACAGCTCGGCTCCTCGCAGTGGTCGGCGCGCTGCCTTGCGCTATGTCGGATGATGTATAGAAATAAATTTAACAAAGGGCAACCATGTCCACACCATCAGCCGAACCAAGTCGCAGCCAAGGGTATTGCTTTCGCAATCTTCCAGGCTTAACCAAGCTAAGCCTTCAGCCAATTTTTTCACCACTCCACCCGTCAAAAGTGAACAGTGTCTTGGTAACTGCTTTATTCGCGCTTACAGTATTTTTGAGTGACTGAGCTAGCAACATTATCAGCTGAAACAGCCACCTTATTCCTAGTTATTCACGCTCTCTAAGTGGCGTCCGGTATCGATGCACAGGATCAACGGATGAGACCAGCACTTGGCTACATCGTCAGAACGCCAACGGCGCTTTCATTTCAGGCCCGACTTGGGGACAGTGACGCTCTTAAACGCGGTCTACCCAGCATGCCTCGGTACGCAAGATGACCGCGAACAAAAAGAGCGAGAAAGAAGGCGCAACTGGCGCGTCGCTGCAGCGCAAGCGAGGGACGCGGCGTTTGAATCCCTGCGCAGCTCCAGAATGATTGGAACCCGCTCTGGGCTCGCGTGTTTGCTTTTTCCTTCGCCGCACAGTATTGGACAGCGCCCTGCGGCGCTACGTGCGACGACGAGAAACCGGACCGCTGCAGCCGAGTCGCCCATGTTTGCCGATCCCCGTCGAACGGAGGCACACAGCGCACCCGATACGCCGCCTCGAGGTACCGGCCTGCGCCGTCCGCTCATCGGTAATAAAAGTAGCACGGCGAAAGGAGCACTTCAACCGTTTCCTCTTACTCGTGCTAAAATAGCGACCACAACCACTATATACTATGCCACGGCTACGGCTGCTGCGGCTGCTCGTACAGCTATGTCTACTGTGCTTGCCGCGCAACTTCGTTGACGAGAAGCCAAGAAGTTGCGGTCGCGTACAAGTATTTTTCCTGACAAAAAAAAAATGTGACATGAGGCCAGCACACGTACAGCTATGCTCTGCACCCGCGCTACTGATGCCGATGCTGCGTGATATGTGTATTCGTGTGCAAGCAAGTCATGTGTAAAGTCACACACCCAAAGGCTTCATGCGCACAACCTATGCTTCTGTATGTCGTGCGTTCGGCTCCCACCGGCGGTAAGACTGCCTCTGTTTTTATTTTACTTTTCGTTTAATAAAAATATAAAGTTAATCATAAAAAGCAGACCTTATCTTTATGTCAGTTAACATGCCCCTGATACTTTCCTTGGATTATCCTGGTTCACACACACGCATATATATATATATATATATATATATATATATATATATATATATATATATATATATATATATATATATATATATAGTCCGTCAACAATACTTAGATTTGAGAGACGGGTGGCTTCACAAGAAGGGGCGACACAGGACTGCGACAACAGTTCAAGAAACGGAAACGGATGTTTTGGCATTCTTTGCTGCTAACCTTCAGGGTAGTGTGCGCGACGCCAGTGCAGAGGCAGGAACCTCAAGATGATGAGTGTGCAGGATTTTAAAAAAGGTTATATGCACCCGCACCGAGTACACCTTCAC